>NW_028160145.1:0-41981 GCF_964263955.1 Coregonus lavaretus
TTCTGTATCTTCCCCTTAAGCAGTGGAACATGATAAATACTGTTTATTACAATAATGCTCCTGATGTACAAACAACAACATCAATAGAAAAATTAAAAAAAGGCTGTGTTTGTGTGTGTGTGTGTGTGTGTGTGTGTGTGTGTGTGTGTGTGTGTGTGTGTGTGTGAGTGTGTGTGAGTGAGTGTGTGAGCACCCCAGTCCTGGTTTCTCTATGGGGTGAACAGGCTAAAGTAGGTCCACCATGGGGCTTCTTTCCATCCCATCACCCCACTAACTGACCTACAGTGATTACACACAACTCTTCAGGAAAAGTCTAAGCTAAATTGCTTTACAGTATATGTGCTGTATAGCATTTCATTCAGTTAATGCCCTTTGTTACTAGGAAATACCTCATTATGTGTATGGAAGACCTTCCTACTAGGGTGGTAATCAATAGGTAAAGATTAGATGAGAAGCCGATAGAGCCCTCTGTTCCCTTTGACTATTCACTGGTTAAAGACAGACAGAACACACAGGAGAGAGAGAAAGGAGGAGGGAGGGAGAGAGAGGAGAGAGAAAGAGGGAGGGAGAGAGAGAAGAGAGGGAGGGGAGGAGAGAGAGGAGAGAGGGAGGGGAGGAGAGAGAGGAGAGAGGGAGAGGAGGAGAGAGAGGAGAGAGGGAGGGGAGGAGAGAGGAGAGAGGAGAGAGGGAGGGGAGGAGAGAGAGGAGAGAGGGAGGGGAGGAGAGAGAGGAGAGAGGGAGGGGAGGAGAGAGAAGAGAGAGGGAGGGGAGGAGAGAGAGAGGGGAGGAGAGAGAGGAGAGAGGGAGAGGAGGAGAGAGAGGAGAGAGGGAGGGGAGGAGAGAGAGGAGAGAGGGAGAGGAGGAGAGAGAGGAGAGAGGGAGGGGAGGAGAGAGGAGAGAGGGAGGGGAGGAGAGAGAGGAGAGAGGGAGGGGAGGAGAGAGAGGAGAGAGGGAGGGGAGGAGAGAGAAGAGAGAGGGAGGGGAGGAGAGAGAGAGGGGAGGAGAGAGAGGAGAGAGGGAGAGGAGGAGAGAGAGGAGAGAGGGAGGGGAGGAGAGAGGAGAGAGGGAGGGGAGGAGAGAGAGGAGAGAGGGAGGGGAGGAGAGAGAGGAGAGAGGGAGGGGAGGAGAGAGAGGAGAGAGGGAGGGGAGGAGAGAGAGGAGAGTGGGAGGGGAGGAGAGGTTTGAAGAGAACAAAGGGAGTGCATTGCCATGCCGACGCACTTACAGACAGTGCGAACTGGTTAATGAAGAGTGACATACACACACACACACGAGAGACAAAGGCTCCCCTCAAAACATAAGACTAACATTTTGTTGGGTGATAAGTTAAGTGGTTTAGATTATAGGGAGTATAACCCAATCACACACAACAACATGCTGGAGATAGGGGTGGGGGAGTGTGTATGTGTGTGTGGAGGGGGGTTACAGTGATAGACATGTTAAATTACGCTTCAAATTGAAAGAAAACAGCTAAGTAAACTGCACTCGCAGACACACATGCCAACACACATGCCAACACAACACACAGGTCAACACACACACACACACACACATACACACACACACTGTGCATTAGTCAGAGCATTAGCGTTTTCAACTCCTGCTGTCGTCTTGGTGAGGGCTGAATCGGCGGGACGCGGAGTGTTACCAAACGCAGCGCTGATTTGTTTTGGAAACGCCGCGGCTGTCAGCCCTCATTGGCTGTTGAGGGAGACGACAGCCGTGGTTGGCCGAGGTGACAGCAGCATTTGCTCGGGGCCGGCACACTTCAGGTCATGTTTGAGAAAGCTGTGCTCAACCTGATGGCTTGTAAGATCACATCAATCCTGTGTGTCTCCTATGTCCACTCAGACACACCTCTAGTCGACGAACACAGGCCGTAACTGAGTGACAAGCCTGTGTGTGTGTGTGTGTGTGTTAGGGGGGATGGGGGTTGGGCTGATTGACGGTGACAAGCAATGAAGTGGATTTCTCTCTCTAAACCGTCTAAAACGGTTCTGGATGTCTTCCAACTGACTGTTGCCTCACACACACAACTGCCTTTTAAGCAGGGTTTTTAGTTTGGTTTGGCATGTCAAAAAGTTTGTACTTCTTCATGTACTTCTTTCCACCCGAAATCACATTGGCTGCGGAGAAACTTGCTTCAATGTAAAAATCACATTGGCTGAGGAGAAACTTGCTTCAATGTAAAAACCACATTGGCTGAGGAGAAACTTGCTTCAAACTAAAATCACATTGGCTGAGGAGAAACTTGCTTCAATGTAAAATCACATTGGCTGAGGAGAAATTTGTTTCAATTAAAAATCACATTGGCTGAGGAGAAACTTGCTTCTATGTAAAATCACATTGGCTGAGGAAAAACTTGCTTAATGTGAGGAAAAACTTGCTTCAATTGAAAATCTCATTGGCTGAGAAGAAACTTGCTTCAATGTAAAATGACATTGTCCCTCAGTCCGTCTAAAATCATGTTTTGACGTAGGCTAGTTTATTCTTCTCTCATTCACTTGTCAAAAATCTATGTGGCGTCTAACCTCCCTCGGGCTGATGGAGGCGTTGAAAGACCTCACCTCTCACCTCCCAACACAAAGCCCATGGCTTTTAAGGACACAATTACTCCCTTCATCCTTCCTCCTCTAATCCTCTCCTCCATCTCTTCCTCTCCTCCTTTCACCAAAGCTTTCTAGCATTATATCAAGCTGCATATAGGACTGGCCAATCAAATAAAAAACATAGCAATACCTTATTTACATAAGTATTCAGACCCTTTGCTATGAGACTCGAAATTGAGCTCAGGTACCTGTTTCCATTGATCATCCTTGAGATGATTCTACAACTTCATTGGTGTCCACCTGTAATAAATTCAATTGATTGGACATGATTTGGAAAGGCACACACCTGTCTATATAAGTTCCCACAGTTGACCGTGAATGTCAGAGCAAAAACCAAGCCATGAGGTCGAAGGAATTGTCCGTAGAGCTCCGAGACAGGATTGTGTCGAGGCACAGATCTGGGGAATGGTACCAAAAAATGTCTGCAGCATTGAAGGTCCCCAAGAACACAGTGGCCTCCATCATACTTAAATGGAAGAGCAATCAGGGGTGAAGGGCCTTGGTCAGGGAGGTGACCAAGAACCCGATGGTCACTCTGACAGAGCTCCAGAGTTCCTCTGTGGAGATGGGAGAACCTTCCAGAAGGACAACCATCTCTGCAGTACTCCACCAATCAGGCCTTTATGGTAGAGTGGCCAGACGGAAGCCACTCCTCAGTAAAAGAAACATGACAGCCCGCTTGGAGTTTGCCAAAAGGCACCCAAAGGACTCTCAGACCATGAGAAACAAGATTATGTGGTCTGATGAATGCCAAGCGTCACGTCTGGAGGAAACCTGGCACCATCCCTACGGTGAAGCATGGTAATGACAACATCATGCTGTGGGGATGTTTTTCAGCGGTAGGGACTGGGAGACTAGTCAGGATAGAGGGAAAGATGAACGTAGCAAAGTACAGAGAGACAAGTCTCTGAATGTCCTTGAGTGGCCCAGCCAGAGCCCGGACTTGAACCCGATCGAACATCTCTGGAGAGACCTGAAAATAGCTGTGCAACGACGCTCCCCATCCAACCAGACAGAGCTTGAGTGGATCTGCAGAGAAGAATGGGAGAGACTCCCAAAATACTGGTGTTCCAAGCTTGTAGCGTCATACCCAAAAAGACTTGAGGCTGTAATAGCTGCCAAAGGTGCTTCAACAAAGCACCCCCCACCCCCAGCTCTGACATTGCTGATAGCTACTTTATTGAGGAAAAGTGTACTAACAATGATTGTGATATTATGTAGTTGTCCCACCTAGCTATCTTAAGATGAATGCACTAACTGTAAGTCACTCTGGATAAGAGTGTCTGCTAAATTACTCAAATGTAAAATGTAAAAATTTAGTTCAATAGAGATAAAGACCATGGATTTTCTAATGATGGTGCACACAGTTTTCATCATGTTTATAAAGTAGACTAACATTTAGTTGGGTGATTATAAGGAGTATAACGCAATCACACACAACAACATGATGGAGATAGGGGTGGGGGAGTGTGGGGGGGTTACAGCGACATGTTAAATTACGCTTCAAATTGAAAGAAAACAATGAGTGGCTGGAGGATAAAACAACATCTTGCCGAGAGAGAGAGAAGTAGGGAGATCAAGATCGAGATAGAAGGAACACTAATCAGATTTAGCGCTTCAGTAAGAAAACAGAGAGCGACCGAGAGAGAGTTTGGCAGAGAGAGAGAGAGACAGTACATTGAATGAACTACAGGAGAAAATACAAACCCTCCAACTCAAAAAGGCCTGTGGTGTTGATGGTATCCTAAATGAAATTATAAAATATATAGACCACAAATTCCAATTGGCTATACTTAAACTCTTTAACATCATCCTTAGCTCTGGCATCTTCCCCAATATCTGGAACCACGGACTGATCACCCCAATCCACAAAAGTGGAGACATATTTGATCCCAATAACTACAGAGGGCCATGTGTCAACAGCAACCTTGGGAAAATCCCCTGCATTATCATTAACAGCAGACTTTTTAGTCATTTTACATTTTAGCAGACACTCTTATCCAGAGCGACTTACAGTTAGTGCGTGCATACCTTTTTTCATTTCATACTGGTCCCCCGTGTGAAACGAACCCACAACCCTGGCGTTGCAAACGCCATGCTCTACCAACTGAGCTACACGGGACCTGTACATTTCCTCAATGAAAACAATGTACTGAGCAAATGTCAAATTGGCTTTAACCAAATTACTGTACGACAGACAACATATTCACCCTGCACACCCTAATTGACAAACAAACAAACCAAAACAAAGGCAAAGTCTTCTCATTCTTGAGGGTCTGCTATATAAATTGATGGAAAGCGGTGTTGGGGTAAAAACATGACATTATGAAATCCATGTACACAAACAACAAGTGTGCGGTTAAAATGGGCAAAAAACACACACATTACTTTTCACAGGGCCGTGGGGTGAGACAGGGATGCCGCTTGAGCCCCACCCTCTTCAACATATATATCAACGAATTTGTAAGGGCACTAGAACAGTCTGCAGCACCCGGCCTCACCCTACTAGAATCTGAAGTCAAATGTCTACTGTTTGCTGGTGATCTGGTGCTTCTGTCCCCAACCAAGGAGGGCCTACAGCAGCACCTAGATCTTCTGCACAGATTCTGTCAGAGCTGGGCCCTGACAGTAAATCTCAGTAAGACAAAAATAATGGTGTTCCAAAAAAGCCAGGACTACAAATACAAATTTCATCTAGACACCGTTGCCCTAGAGCACACAAAAAACTGTACATAACTCAGCCTAAACATTAGTGCCACAGGTAAGTTCCACAAAGCTGTGAACGATCTGAGAGACAAGGCAAGAAGGGCCTTCTATGCAATCAAAAGGAACATCATATTTGACATACCAATTAGGATCTGGCTAAAAATACTTGAATCAGTTATAGAACCCATTGCCCTTTATGGTTGTGAGGTCTGGGGTCCGCTCACCAACCAAGAATTCACAAAATGGGACAAATATCAAATTGAGACTCTGCATGCAGAATTCTGCAAAAATATCCTCTGTGTACAACGTAAAACACCAAATAATGCATGGAGAGCAGAATTAGGCCGATACCCGCTAATGATAAAAATCCAGAAAAGAGACGATAAATTCTATAACCACTTAAAAGGAAGCGATTCCCAAACCTTCCATAACAAAGCCATCACCTACAGAGAGATGAACTTGGCGAAGAGTCCCCTAAGCAAGCTGGTCCTGGGGCTCTGTTCACAAACACAAACAGACCCCACAGAGCCCCAGGACAGCAACACAATTAGACCCAACCAAATCATGAGAAAACAAAAACATAATTGGAAAGAATTAACAAAAAAACAGAGCAAACTAGAATGCTATTTGGCCCTAAACAGAGAGTACACAGCGGCAGAATACCTGACCACTGCGACTGACCCAAAATTAAGGAAAGCTTTGACTATGTACAGTGAGCATAGCCTTGCTATTTAGAGAGCCCGCCGTACGCAGACCTGGCTCTCAAGAGAAGTGCACACTGCCCACAAAATAAGGTGGAAATTGAGCTGCACTTCCTAACCTCCTGTCAAATGTATGACCATATTAAAGACACATATTTCCCTCAGATTACACAGACCCAAAAAGATTTCGAAAACAAATCCAATTTTGATAAACTCCCGTATCTATTGGGTGAAATACTACAGTGTGCACGATTTGTGACCTGTTGCCACAAGAAAAGGGCAACCAGTGAAGAACAAACACCATTGTATTTTAACTATTTGCACATCGTTACAACAATGTATATAGGCGTAATATGACAATTGAAATGTCTCTATTCCTTTGGAACATTTGTGAGTGTAATGTTTACTGTTTAATTGCTTATTTCACTTTTGTTTATTATCTATTTCACTTGCTTTGGCAATGTAAACATATGTTTCCCATGCCAATAAAGCCCTTTGAATTGAATTGAGAGAGAGAAAGAGAGAGAGGGAGGCGGAGAATTTGCCTAATTAGCCCCCCCCCTCCATAGGCCCTCTACTTGCCCCCTGTTGGCCCTCATATCTCCCTTCAACTCTCCCTGATCCCCCCAGGTTAACCTCTTACAAACCATTATACCCCCTTAACCCCTCTGAGTTCCATTAAGTAGCTGTAATTAATGTGAACCATTAAGAGAATATTGAGAATAGTACAGTCCATTGCAAAGGACTACTGCTGCTACCAAACAATCGTCCAACCAAGGGGAATGAGCAGAAGAGAAAAGTATTCAGCCTCTCTCGGAATACACAAATAATGAATTGGATTTATATGCAGTGAAAGTTAGGTAGGAAAGTTCTGCTTTGTTTTATATAGCATTACAGCCTTAATCCGGGTGCGATACACTTCAGTTTACATAGTCCTTGACTTCTCCTGAGAATACAACAGAGCTGAACCAGGTCGTCTTAGAGAACTAAAGAAAGTGTTTCTCAATCAATCTGCCTGGTGAAATAACACAAGTTGAATCACATAAAAAATAAACTGCTTTATGTAGAGAGAGAGGGGGGGGAGAGAGCGAGAGAAAGAGAGAGACAGAGAGACAGAGAGAGAGAGAGAGAGCAAGAGAGAGAGAGAGCGAGAGAGAGAGGAGAGAGAGAGAGAGAGAGAGAGAGAAGCGTGTGACTCATCTAAAGTAGTGATGGACAGACAAGGCCGCAGAATCTGTCATTCTTCAACACTAAAGCGCCTGACTGCTTTCTTTCACAGGGACATCGAATAGCAAACTAAAGTGAACTCCTTTCTTTTCTTTAGAGAAAAAAGAGAGAAATCTTCAGGAGACAGACTAATGGGGTTTGTGTGTGTGTGGTTGTGTGTGTGGGATGGGGGTCTTTTAATCATTTTGTGTCCCCTACACCATGTAGTGACAGTGTGTGTGTGAGTTTGTGTGTGTGTGTGTGTGTGTGTAAAAGTGTGGGAGAGAAAGAGAGAGAGGGACAGAGAGAGAGAAGGAGAGAGATACAAAGCACTCAGGGGCTCTCAGTAAAGCATGCCACCAGAGCTTTAAGTCCCTGTCACCCTTACAGAGCCCAAATCAGAAGTGACTACCATCCTCAAGCCACACACACACACACACACACACACACACACACACACACACACACACACACACACACACACACACACACACATACTCACACACTACCGCTTCCCTGCACACACACCCAGCACACAGACACACACACACCAACAACCAATCACAACACACACATACAGTACCGTTCACACACCCCAACTATCCTCATCACATCACAACCCAGGTACTTTAGGTCCAAACCAGACAACTAAGGAGACGGGTGATGGAGAGAGGGAATGTGCTCCTTCCTTTCACTCCCTTTCTCTTCTTTTTTTTTCTGTCGCTCTGGGCAAAGACAACATCTTGACCTGAGAGGAAGTAGATATGAGGGGAGAGGAGAGGCAGAGAGATGGAGAGACAAAGAAAGAGGGAGAGGGAGAGCGAGGGAGGAATTAGAGATATAGAGACAGAGACAGCGAGAGACGTAGAGAAAGAGAAATGAAGAGACAGATGAAGGGACAGAGTGAGAAAGAGGTAGAAAGAGAGAGAGGGAGACAGAGAGAGAGGGAGACAGAGAGAGAGGGAGTCAGAGAGAGAGGGAGTCAAAGACAGAGGTAGAAAGAGAGAGGGAGACAGAGAGAGAGGGAGACAGAGAGAGAGGGAGTCAAAGAGAGAGGTAGAAAGAGAGAAAGGGAGACAGAGAGAGGTAGAAAGAGAGGGAGGTAGAGAGAGAGGTAAAAAGAGAGCGAGGGGGGGAGACAGAGAGAGCCTCTAAGTCGTGCCTCCGTCAGTTTGACTCAGAGGCAGACAATATTTTTTAAACAGCTTTCTTTCCAGTCAACTGGGCATCAAGGCCATTATCCTGGGGTTAATCCCCAATCCTACAGAAAGGCCATTATCCTGGAGTTAATCCCCAATCCTACAGAGCTGCTCTGGCTCTGCGATGGGGTGGCAGCCCGTCAACTAAACAGTCACAGACTAAAATAACGCACACATACACACACACACACAGTAGAAACATACACACATGCACACACACAGGAAGAGAGGCACAGAAGGCTTGGCGACAGAAACAACAAAACTAATCCATAAACAATGAATAGATGTAGTGTTCTCTCTTGTGTTGGGTGTCAGTACTGTATGTCAGGCAACTTGTACATGGCTGTATGTACTCACCCCCACTCTATGTCAATGTCCCTTTGTCTGTCTGTCCCTCTCCCTGTCCCTTACCCTATTCCTGTCCCCTGTCCCCTGTCCCCTGTACCAGTCCCCTGTCCCTGTCCCCGTCCCTACCTCTAACCCCATCCCCGTCCATATGTTTGATCCAAAGTTCTGGCTCTGGTCCTGGTAGCCCAGGACCTGAGAGGACAGTTTTACCATGGAGTGACAAAAGTGGAAGAAAGCGGATCCAGCAGCTTATCCAAGGCGTCTTAAAGTCTCCTCTCCACCTCTCCTCCAATCCCTCTCCATCTCTCTTCTAAAGCCTGGGCCACTCCCCAACTCCAAGGTGAAAGTGTTCACCACTTGGATCAGCTGGGATAAGCCGAGGGAAGGAAGGTGTGAGGAGGATAGGTGAAGGTGTGTTTGTGTAGAGGCGTCCATGTGTGTCAGTGTGTCTGTGTGTGTCCGTGTGCGTTTGTCTGTGCAAGTGTGTGCACGTACAGTGAGGGAAAAAAGTATTTGATCCCCTGCTGATTTTGTACGTTTGCCCACTGACAAAGACATGATCAGTCTATAATTTTAATGGTAGGTTTATTTGAACAGTGAGAGACAGAATAACAACAAAAAAATCCAGAAAAACGCATTTTAATGAGGGAAATAAGTATTTGACCCCTCTGCAAAACATGACTTAGTACTTGGTGGCAAAACCCTTGTTGGCAATCACAGAGGTCAGACGTTTCTTGTAGTTGGCCACCAGGTTTGCACACATCTCAGGAGGGATTTTGTTCCACTCCTCTTTGCAGATCTTCTCCAAGTCATTAAGGTTTCGAGGCTGACGTTTGGCAACTCGAACCTTCAGCACCCTCCACAGATTTTCTATGGGATTAAGGTCTGGAGACTGGCTAGGCCACTCCAGGACATTAATGTGCTTCTTCTTGAGCCACTCCTTTGTTGCCTTGGCCGTGTGTTTTGGGTCATTGTCATGCTGGAATACCCATCCACGACCCATTTTCAATGCCCTTGCTGAGGGAAGGAGGTTCTCACCCAAGATTTGACGGTACATGGCCCCGTCCATCGTCCCTTTGATGCGGTGAAGTTGTCCTGTCCCCTTAGCAGAAAAACACCCCCAAAGCATAATGTTTCCACCTCCATGTTTGACGGTGAGGATGGTGTTCTTGGGGTCATAGGCAGCATTCCTCCTCCTCCAAACACGGCGAGTTGAGTTGATGCCAAAGAGCTCGATTTTGGTCTCATCTGACCACAACACTTTCACCCAGTTCTCCTCTGAATCATTCAGATGTTCATTGGCAAACTTCAGACGGCCCTGTACATGTGCTCTCTTGAGCAGGGGGAACCTGCGGGCGCTGCAAGATTTCAGTCCTTCACGGCGTAGTGTGTTACCAATTCTTTTCTTGGGGACTATGGTCCCAGCTGCCTTGAGATCGTTAACAAGATCCTCCCGTGTAGTTCTGGGCTGATTCCTCACCGTTCTCATGATCATTGCAACTCCACGAGGTGAGATCTTGCATGGAGCCCCAGGCCGAGGGAGTTTGACAGTTATTTTGTGTTTCTTCCATTTGCGAATAATCGCACCAACTGTTGTCACCTTCTCACAAAGCTGCTTGGCGATGGTCTTGTAGCCCATTCCAGCCTTGTGTAGGTCTACAATCTTGGCCCTGACATCCTTGGAGAGCTCTTTGGTCTTGGCCATGGTGGAGAGTTTGGAATCTGATTGATTGATTGCTTCTGTGGACAGGTGTCTTTTATACAGGTAACAAACTGAGATTAGGAGCACTCCCTTTAAGAGTGTGCTCCTAATCTCAGCTCGTTACCTGTATAAAAGACACCTGGGAGCCAAAAATCTTTCTGATTTCGATGGGGTCAAATACTTATTTCCCTCATTAAAATGCAAATCGATTTATAACATTTTTGACATGCGTTTTTCTGGATTTTTTTGTTTTTTTTTGTTATTCTGTCTCTCACTGTTCAAATAAACCTACCATTAAAACTATAGACTGATCCTTTCTTTGTTAGTGGGCAAACGTACAAAATCAGCAGGGGATCAAATACTTTTTTCCCTCACTGTATGACATACGTCATATGTCCCTGTATCTGTGTGTGTAGATGTTGAGGTATAGAGCAGTGTTTCCCAGCTCCAGTCCTCCAGTACCCCCAACAGCACACATTGTTGTTATAGCCCCGGACAAACTCACATGATTCATTTATTTTTTTTGAATCCCTTATTTTACCTGGTTGACCGAGAACACTATTTCATTTACAGCAACAACCTGCAGAATAGTTACAGGGTGGAGGGAGAATGAATGAGCCAATTGGAAGCTGGGGATGATTAGGTGGCCATGATGTTATGAGGGCCAGTGCACCGGGTTTAACACCCTTACTCTTACGATAAGTGTAATGGGATCTTTAGTGACCACAGAGAGTCATTTAGGACTTGATGAGTAGTTGAATAGTTGAATCAGATGTGTGATAGAGAACATAGTGTGTACTGCACATGAACATTGTACCACTAGGTGATGGATGTGTGCCAGATAGAGCTTACCTCACCTCCACTACTTACCTTGCCCAGTACCCTGCCTGTACCCTGGCTACGACAGTTATATCATTATAGCTAGCCAAAATACCCAGGGTTTGGTAGTAGCTAAGCTCTATGACCTGACCAGAGACCTGCTCAGGGGCAGACGTTAGCTCAGGGTGCTACAGTGCCAACTTTGTTTCGTTAACAGCGTCCGTACGTTGTTAGCTAAAGGCTAAGTTAGCTTAGCCATAGCTGATGGATAAAACTACTGTATGGTTACAGACATAATGAATAATGCACCAATACAGACTCACCGTCTGTTTTACCAATGTCCAGGGGACACAACCTCTTTTAGAACCATATTTTGGCTGTCAGTGTTCACTAAGGCTGAAAATGTTATAGTGTTAATACTACATATGTATCTGTACTGGAATATGAATTTGAGTTTGCAAGAAAGGAATTTCACTGTACTTGTGCATGTGACATTAAAACTTGAAACTTGAAACCTGTGAATGAAATATTCCCCCCTGTTAATGACTGCATGGTGTGTTTGATCACAGTGTGTGACCCTCTGATATATAGCATGGTTCCTCCTGGATATCTCTGTGAATCTAACAACCTATAAATTCACTGTTGGGGTGGCAGGTAGCCTAGTGGTTAAGAGTGTTGGGCCAGTAACCAAAGTTTGCTGGTTCAAATCTCCAAACTGACTATGTGAAAGTTGATGTGCCCTTGAGCAATGCACTTAACCCTAATTGCTCCTGTAAGTCACTCTGGATAAGAGAGTCTGCTAAATGTCATATTTTTGTCAGTGCCCCTTATTCAATAAGGGTCTCTCTCCCTCTACCTTCCTCTCTTTCTCTCTGTCCCTCTCTCATTCTCCCTCTCCCTCTCTCTGCAGCGTTTCTGGGATATTTAGTCTCTCCCAGGCCCCTCAGCCAGGCTTGGTTCCCCTGGTATCTCCCTCACGGACGACCCGGGGCTTAGCCTAAATTGTCAGACTATTAAAAGCTGTGAAATGCAAATAATGAAACATCTCATTACCTCTGTCGGAGAATCAGATGGAGGAATGAGGTGAGGGAGGGGAAGAGGAGGGAGGGGAAGGAGAATGGATCAAGGGAGGGAGGGAGTGAGGTTTAGGAACAGGGAAGAAGGGATGGACAGAGGCAGAGAGGCAGACAGGGGAGTGAAGGGTGGGGAGGTGAGGGTCAGGGAACAGATAACTAAACAGTGAGTCTATTGTTTGAGAAGAGTTGGCGTTAGGTAGAATAAAGCCGGGATTGGCCGCTTGAACAAACAGGGGCCCTGAGGAGCTCGGTGTGATGACTTGTCACTCAGATGTCAAAAGGTTTGTCTCAGGGATTACCTCATAAATTCTGTGGTTTTAGAGTGCTATGGTCATGTAAAAATTGACTCAAAAGTATATGATCAACTCTATAGTTGTAGCATATTAACCTGCATTTCAGTACAGTTGAATAAGATACCAAATGTACATATAAAAGACCCGCTTTCTAGAAATACAGAAAATACCAAAATACTGTACATGCAGTTCTTAAAATCTCCCCTTTCAAATCCTATCTGAACCTGATCCTCCTTGGGCCTTTCCAACTGTCACAAAGATGTGTTGTATTAACAATAGCCTGCAGTTCTCTGGAAAAAAGAAGTGTCTGGCCAACTGTAAGGAACTGAAATCCACCACATACAGCATGTATTTCACTGGTCCCACACTATGGGGACCCATTGGCTGACAGGAAATTAGGCAACAGGCCTTGGTTTAAACCATGAAGGAAACTCCCATCCCTCCCTGTTCTCCTCATGATATCTAGTCATCATCCTTCTCCATCTTCCCCTACGTCTCCTCCTCTAACTCTCCTCCCCCTTTCCTCGTCGTCCTCCTGTTTCTCTCAGAACAGAGAAGAGCCAGTCATGGTTTGAACAGCATCAAATGGCACAGTGGTGATACCGATGACTCCCTGGGGAACGACTCACCACTAAAATGTAACACCGTCCTTGAGCTCTCGCCGTGTATTTGTGTATATGTGTGTCCGTATCTCAGAGTATGTGTTTGTGATAGAGATTTAACACCTTCCTGTAACTCTCACTGTGAGGTGTGTCACAGCAAAACAGCTACCACTCAACACACGGGGATACGAGACGCTAAATGGCAGTACAGTACACCACTGTACACTAAACCACCGGACACTACACCATCGGACACTAAACCCCCGGACACTAAACCACCGTACACTAAACCACCCTACACTACACCACCGTACAGTACACCACCGTACACGCCACCACCGTACACTAAACCACCGTACACTACACTACACCACCGTACACTATACCACTGTACACAACACCACCGGAGACTACACCACCGTACACTAAACCACCGGACACTACACCACTGGACACTACACCACCGGACACAACACCACCGTACGCAACACCACCGTACACAGATCAGAGTCAGCCCGTTCCCTAGCTGTCAAAACAAGCACCATCACACCATACAGTGCAGTGGCATTACAACTGGAATGAGTATGCCAGTGCATATTAATCAACAAATACATCTTATGATAGGAGTCATAGACACACAACAGTTATAGCTTCTTGTAGAGAAGGATGTCCTGTCGTGCTTTTATCAGCTAACAAATATAGCTGAAGTCAAGTATTTTATTTCAGTCACTGATCTGGACCGTACCGTAATAGAAGTTGAATGCTATAGTCTCAGTAGTTTCTCAACCTTTCACCACTCTGATACCACACAGTGAAAAGACCATGGGCACTAATCAATCTAACCAAAATACTAAGTCAAACATGTATAGTCCCGTAGTGGGAGGTTGGTTGGCGTGACTGTCGCTCGGTCCCACAGCAAACAGTGGCATCTTTTTCAAATCCACACTGGGCTGGGGCTTACAATGAGCTCACGCAACGAGAGGGAGGAAAAACCTACGGTTTTATATGTACTCACGAGTTCAACAGACACACCCTCCTTCCCCCCTCCACAAATACGAATACTGACTACCCTCCCACCCTGCCCTCTCAACTAATCCAATTTACAAACACGCACACACAAGCACAAAAAAACTTATTTTTACCACACAACAGACAAACGTACAAAAAAAGCTTACTTATAAACAACCTTATATAAAACAACAATTTGATATAAAACTTCACAAATGGCCAAATATAACAGCAGATGACTGTTGTCTATTTCAGATAAATGAGGGTGGTGGATCATTAAAGGAACAAATATAGTGTATATTAAGATCAATAAGTGTCTGAGATAGTGTATAATGATAGCGTATAATGAAGATCACTGGTTGTGACAGAGTCCTGGTTCATTAACCATATCAAACAGTAGACACAACACTGATCTGAGTTGCCAAGAGTTTCTGCACCTCTGTCCTTCAAGAGGTAGAATTTTTTTTGGAAAAGATAAAGGGAGAATGATCCAGAAGACAGGAGAAGCTAAATATAGTCTCACACACTTTGGAGTCAACGGAGAGACAGGAAGAGGGGGGGGGGGGGGGGGGGGGGGGATGACAACAAGAGCGACAGAAAGAGGGAGAAAGAGAGAGAAAGAGAGAAAGAGGGGGGGGGGGGAGAATGACAACAAGAGCGACAGAAAGAGGGAGAAAGAGAGAGAAAGAGAGAGAAAGGGGGTGGGGAGAATGACAACAAGAGCGACAGAAAGAGGGAGCGAGGAGAGGGAGTATATGTGAAAGAGAGAGCAAGAGCGAAAGAGAGAGTGAAAGAGGGAGAGCTTAATTGCTCTGAGAGACTTTACACCAGTGTTACCACAGCGATCGATTGCCAGCTTCAATTGGTTTCTGCTTCTGAAGGCTCTTAGTGCAAAGCATGAGTTGACTGCTACACTAAAACACAGTGAGAATCCGGACAAGTTTCTCTATGGAACTCTATGGCTTCGAGAATAGAATCCAGACAAGAATTCAGGCATTTAATAATAGTGTATCATGTGTTACATTACATTACAACAATTAACATAATACACAATGGTAAATGTGTACTAATCCTTTTTAAATAATTTCATCAAATTAATCGAAATCTATTCAACTAAACACCAAGTTTGTTATTGTAACCTACAAAATTGAATAGTGAAATAAAGTCAGAGGCCTCTCACTTAGAAAGTTTAGCTCTGTTTTTAATACATTTTAAACTTAATAATATTAGAATATATTTGTGGTTTTGTTTCAGAGGGCACATAGGGTAGCGTGGCCTTGCGCCAGCATGTCAAACATGATTGATGAGCTTAGAGTGTCTAACAGACAACCGCCTCACCTGTCTCTACTCTCCTCTCCTCTCCTGTCATCCCTCCTTTTCCTCCCCTCTCTCTCTCAGCGTGTGTTTACTGAACGCGGTTTGGCGTCTGATTGTCACCCGCTGACTAAAGTGAACGGGTGCCATGGCTAACGGCGTTTGGAACCGGTGTTGTTGTTCTTTCCGTATGGAGCGATGGAAAGAACAGCGGAGCTACACTTAGGTTCAGGACAGAGAGAGAGAACGAGAGAGAGAGAAAACGAGAGAGTACCATTCTGAAGTGCCGTTCACTAAGACAAAAGACCTAGTGTGCAGCTCCTGTGATCACGATCGCTGCCCGTCGCTAAGGACAACGCCCACCTCGGAAACCTAATTTTAAAGAAGTCACACATTCCCACATTGTGAAGCAGTGGCAGCAGGACCAGGTGTCTGTCCAACACACCAACCAACCAGCCAGCCAGCCCACACCCCCACCGATGACACACCACACCACACCACCACCACGCACAGCGGCAGAGAAGGAGAGGAGAGGAGAGAGAGAGAGAGAACGGGAGGGAAGAAGGGGTGAGAGAGAAAAAAAAAAAACTGAGCAACATAAAACGCGTAAAATGGCCTGTTTCCAAATGTGTGTACCTGTAAGTCAGAATATATTTAATGATAAGAAGTAGAAGCTCAGTATTGAGAAGTCAGAATAAAAACAGAGCTTGACCAGTCTTGATTAGTCGGTTCTGGAAGGTCATGGATCTTTACACATGCTAATAGCCTCCAACACCTTGTCTATTGTACTCATATCATGCTCCAGTTCAGCTCAGCAGGCAACCTACTCCAAACATTTATTTAAGAGGCCTATAACCTAGTTCATTCATTTAAAAAAACGTCTTAATAAGAATGATAGACGACAAAGTTCAAAGTTCTATACAGTCTATACAATCATCAATTAAAGGTCTAATATCAAATCAAACTTCAATTTAAACTTTATTTGAAGTGCATTTAAAATAGCAACACACTTAAAACAATACACTGAAAAAACAAGCATGTCAATAAAAGAGATCAAATGTTATCGAAGAACATAAAACAAAAAGGCATCATTGATTAAAGGCCAAACTAAAAAGGCAGGTTGACAAATGGGATTTTAACCCGTCACACATTTTCACAGTAGAATGCAAAGTTCCATATAAAAAAATTATAAAAAGACGTGGCTTGCGAAAGTATTCACCCCCCTTGGCATTTTTTGTTTTTTGGGGGGTTTGTATCATTTGATTTACACAACATGCCTACCACTTTCAATGCAAAATAAAAAAAAGTGAAACAAACAAGAAATAAGACAAAAATACAGAAACATTGAGCATGCATATCTATTAACCCAATTACAGCTGCAAGTATTTTGGGGTATGTCTCTATAAGCTTGGCATATCTAGCCACTGAGATTTTTGCCCATTCTTCAAGGCAAAACTGTTTCAAGTTGGATGGGTTCTGCTGGTGTACAGCAATCTTTAAATCATACCAACAGATTCTCAATTGGATTGAGGTCTGGGCTTTGACTAGCCCATTCCAAGACATTTAAATGTTTCCCCTTAAACCACTTGAGTGTTGCTTCAGCAGTATGCCTAGGGTCATTGTCCTGCTGGAAGGTGAACCTCCATCCCAGTCTCAAATCTCTGGAAGATTGAAACAGATTTCCCTAAAGAATTTCCCTGTATTTAGCGCCATCCATCATTCCTTCAATTCTGACCAGTTTCCCAGTCCCTGCCGATGAAAAACATCCCCACAGCATGATGCTGCCACCACCATGCTTCACTGTGGGGATGGTGTTCTCGGGGTGATGAGGGGTGTTGGGTTTGCGCCAGACATAGCATTTTCCTTGATGGCCAAAAAGCTCAAATTTAGTCTCATCTGACCAGAGTACCTTCTTCCATATGTCTGGGGAGTCTCCCACATGCCTTTTGGCGAACACCAAACGTGTTTGCTTATTTTTTCTTTAAGCAATGGCTTTTTTCTGGCCAGTCTTCCGTAAAACCCAGCTCTGTGGAGTGTACGGCTTAAAGTGGTCCTATGGACAGATACTCCAATCTCCGCTGTCCAGAACTGCAGCTCCTTCAGGGTTATCTTGGGTGTCTTTGCTGCCTCTCTGATTAATGCCCTCCTTGCCTGATCCGTGTGTTTTGGTGGGCGGCCCTCTCTTGGCAGGTTTGTTGTGGTGCCATATTCTTTCAATTTTTTTATAATGGATTTAATGGTGCTCGTGGGATGAAAAATGTATGCACTCACTAACTGTAAGTCGCTCTGGATAAGAGTGTCTGCTAAATGACTGAAATTTAAAATTTTAAAATTGTCAAAGTTTCTGATATTTTTCTTATAACCCAACCCTGACCTGTTTGGAGAGCTCCTTGGTCTTCATGGTGCCACTTGCTTGGTGGTGCCCCTTGCTTAGTGGTGTTGCAGACTCTGGGGCCTTTCAGAACAGGTGTATATATACTGAGATCATGTGACAGATCATGTGACACATAGATTGCACACAGGTGGACTTTATTTAACTAATTATGTGACTTCTGAAGGTAATTGGTTGCACCAGATGTTATTTAGGGGCTTCATAGCAAAGGGGGTGAATACATATGCACGCACCACTTTTCCGTTATTTCTTTTTTAGAATTTCTTGAAACAAGTTATTTTTTTCATTCCATTTCCCCAATTTGGACTATTTTGTGCATGTCCATTACATGAAATCCAAATAAATTACAGGTTGTAATGCAACAAAATAGGAAAAACGCCAAAGGGGGATGAATACTTTTGCAAGGCACTGTAAAAAGTATGATACACTTTATAAAACAAACACAAACAATTATAAAATCATGAAATGTTTATAACCGCTACAATTTAAGAAATAAACAATAGCTTTGATCTCAAATTCCCAATGCTAGGCCCCTTGATTTCTCATAGTTTCACCTCCAAGTAGCCTGATGTCTAAAAAGCAGTCCTGCTTGAAACTGGTACTACCACAGTTACTGTCTCTGTAGTCCTGGCAAACTGCACTTTATACCGGCAATATGCACAGCGCTTCATAATTCTCTGAACTGGAATAAACTGTGCCTCTGATACAGATTACAATGCCTTGCCCCAAACCTCAACAGGGGGCTTGAAAGGATTTTGATCCAGATTGTTTCAGGAAACAATTTACACAAGCCATTACATAAGAAATGCGTGTGTTTTCATGTTCTGGACCAACAAGCACAACACAAGAGAACAATTGTGTTACTATGCCTGGTGTTAGCTCTGCATCTGATTGAATGCGTGGTAGACCCGTCTGTCTATCAATGCCAAACCACTTTGCAAGTACACATGATGAGCGAAAACCTCTACTTTGATCAGTGCTTACAACCTCTCCCAGCATGTCTACCTTATCATGTTGTTCTGTCAGCTGTACAATGGTGAGATCCTGTTTGGATTCATTCATGTGAAGACACTATAAAGATCACTCCTATCTTCAATGGCTATGACAAACAGCTGTTTATGGAGCAGGCAAATAATGTCTGAGATCACTGCAAATTCAACACTGGTCAGATCCTTATTGTCACTTGGTACCATAAGTACCTACATGTATGTCATCTCTCATGAACGGCTGCTAACAAGTTTCTCATATTATCAAAGTCAGTTGGCCAGACCATGCTCTTAACCTCTTGGGCAGTTAACCTTTCTCATTAACTGAAATTAGTGTCTGTGATTGTTGGCCTTCTGTTTACCTATGAAATAATTTGCTCGCTCAAATGGAAAGCAACAGAAACCATATACTGGACCATAGTCCAAAACGCATTTCTTCAAGTGGCTGTGGAGGTGCATATTTGGTGTGCAATACTGTTTTCCATACAACCTTGCAAAGCTCTCACAGAACTGTTGCAAGTGGCGATGAGCCTCTCCAACTCGCTCCTGATGAGATTTGAGCGAATAGTTGGCCTATGTCTGTAGGTGCTTTCAGTGCATCAATTTTAAGCTGAATATTTCTTAGTATTCCATCATCCAGCACACCAATATTCTTCCAGACTGTAAAAATGTGTTTTGCTGTCCCCGGTAAAACTACAGCCATGTCTATGGGCATGAAATATGGCTATTTAAATAGCTCAGAGAATCTGGCCCCAGTTTCAGTCTCTATTGTTTTCCTCTCTGTCTTGGTCTTCGCCTGTGTCCACATACAGTGGGGGAAAAAAGTATTTAGTCAGCCAACAATTGTGCAAGTTCTCCCACTTAAAAAGATGAGAGAGGCCTGTAATTTTCATCATATGTACACGTCAACTATGACAGACAAATTGAGAATTTTTTTTCCAGAAAATCACATTGTAGGATTTTTTATGAATTTATTTGCAAATTATGGTGGAAAATAAGTATTTGGTCACCTACAAACAAGCAAGATTTCTGGCTCTCACAGACCTGTAACTTCTTCTTTAAGAGGCTCCCCTGTCCTCCACTCGTTACCTGTATTAATGGCACCTGTTTGAACTTGTTATCAGTATAAAAGACACCTGTCCACAACCTCAAACAGTCACACTCCAAACTCCACTATGGCCAAGACCAAAGAGCTGTCAAAGGACACCAGAAACAAAATTGTAGACCTGCACCAGGCTGGGAAGACTGAATCTACAATAGGTAAGCAGCTTGGTTTGAAGAAATCAACTGTGGGAGCAATTATTAGGAAATGGAAGACATACAAGACCACTGATAATCTCCCTCGATCTGGGGCTCCACGCAAGATCTCACCCCGTGGGGTCAAACTGATCACAAGAACGGTGAGCAAAAATCCCAGAACCACACGGGGGGACCTAGTGAATGACCTGCAGAGAGCTGGGACCAAAGTAACAAAGCCTACCATCAGTAACACACTACGCCGCCAGGGACTCAAATCCTGCAGTGCCAGACGTGTCCCCCTGCTTAAGCCAGTACATGTCCAGGCCCGTCTGAAGTTTGCTAGAGTGCATTTGGATGATCCAGAAGAGGATTGGGAGAATGTCATATGGTCAGATGAAACCAAAATATAACTTTTTGGTAAAAACTCAACTTGTCGTGTTTGGAGGACAAAGAATGCTGAGTTGCATCCAAAGAACACCATATCTACTGTGAAGCATGGGGGTGGAAACATCATGCTTTGGGGCTGTTTTTCTGCAAAGGGACCAGGACGACTGATCCGTGTAAAGGAAAGAATGAATGGGGCCATGTATCGTGAGATTTTGAGTGAAAACCTCCTTCCATCAGCAAGGGCATTGAAGATGAAACGTGGCTGGGTCTTTCAGCATGACAATGATCCCAAACACACCGCCCGGGCAACGAAGGAGTGGCTTCGTAAGAAGCATTTCAAGGTCCTGGAGTGGCCTAGCCAGTCTCCAGATCTCAACCCCATAGAAAATCTTTGGAGGGAGTTGAAAGTCCGTGTTGCCCAGCGACAGCCCCAAAACATCACTGCTCTAGAGGAGATCTGCATGGAGGAATGTGCCAAAATACCAGCAACAGTGTGTGAAAACCTTTGGGGGGGGGGGGCTATGGTCAAGTGTGAGTGTCAGGATAACTTAATGGCATGTCTCAGGCTGGACATATTGGCAGTCAGGATCTCTAGTCTCGACAGAGTGTGGTTAACACCCCATGGCTCCCCTTATCCAACAGCCAGTGTAGAAACAAGCTTTTGAGTTTTCAGAGATAAAACACCTAAGTTCTTCCGACTGGCATGGAAGTGGCTAGAGTCCTCAGAGGTGTAAGGTTAATTAGAAGTCTGAAACTAAGGTTTTTGGTGCAGTGATAAGAAATGATAAGATGAAGGCACAACTACAGTGAGGGAAAAAAGTATTTGATCCCCTGCTGATTTTGTATGTTTGTCCACTGACAAAGACATGATCAGTCTATAATTTTAATGGTAGGTTTATTTGAACCGTGAGAGACAGAATAATAACGTACAAAATCAGCAGGGGATCAAATACTTTTTTCCCTCACTGTATATCGAAAGGTGGCAAAACAGAGAGAGAGAGAGAGAGAGAGAGAGAGAGAGAGAGAGAGAGAGAGAGAGAGAGAGAGAGAGAGCGAGAGCGAGAGAGAGAGAGAGAGAGATATTCTGTAAAGATTCTGTCAGACCTGGGCCCTGACAGTAAATCTCAGTAAGACAAAAAATTATGGTGTTCCAAAAAAGGTCCAGTTGCCAGGACTACAAATACAAATTCCATCTAGACACCGTTGCCCTAGAGCACACAAAAAACAATACATACCTCGGCCTAAACATCAGCACCACAGGTAACTTCCACAAAGCTGTGAACGATCTGAGAGACAAGGCAAGAAGGGCCTTCTATGCCATCAAAAGGAACTTAAATTCGGCATACCAATTAGGATCTGGCCAAAAATACTTGAATCAGTTATAGAACCCATTGCCCTTTATGGTTGTGAGGTCTGGGGTCCGCTCACCAACCAAGAATTCACAAAATGGGACAAACACCAAATTGAGACTCTGCATGCAGAATTCTGCAAAAATCCCCAGTGTACAACGAAACACACCAAATTATGCATACAGAGCATACACTCTAATTATCAAAATCCAGAAAAGAGCCATTAAATTCTATAACCACTTAAAAGGAAGCGATTCCCAAACCTTCCATAACAAAGCCATCACCTACAGAGAGATGAACTTGGCGAAGAGTCCCCTAAGCAAGCTGGTCCTGGGGCTCTGTTCACAAACACAAACAGACCCCACAGAGCCCCAGGAAAACAACACATTTAGACCCAACCAAATCATGAGAAAACAAAAAGAGAATTACTGGACACATTGGAAAGAATTAACAAAAAAACAGAGCAAACTAGAATGCTATTTGGCCCTAAACAGAGAGTACACAGTGGCAGAATGCCTGACCACTGTGACTGACCCAAACTTAATGAAAGCTTTGACAATGTACAGACTCAGTGAGCATAGCCTTGCTATTGAGAAAGGCCGCCGTAGGCAGACCTGGCTCTCAAGAGAAGACAGGCTATGTGAACACTGTGTCTCTAATGTATGACCATATTAGAGACACATATTTCCCTCAGATTACACAGATCCAAAAATAATTTGAAAACAAACCCAATTCTGATAAACTCCCATATCCACTGGGTGAAATACTACAGTGTGCCATCACAGCAGCAAGATTTGTGACCTGTTGCCACAAGAAAAGGGCAACCAGTGAAGAACAAACACCATTGTAAATACAACCCATATTTAAGTTTATTTATTTTCCCATTTGTACTTTAACTATTTGCACATTGTTACAACACTGTATATAGACATAATATGACATTTGAAATGTCTTTATTCTTTTGACACTTCTGAGTGTAATGTTTACTGTTCATTTGTATTGTTTATTTCACTTTTGTTTACGATCTACTTCACTTGCTTTGGCAATGTTAACATAAGTTTCCCATGCCAATAAAGCACTTAAATTGAAATTGAAATTGAATTGAGAGAGAGAGAGAAAGAACAGGATTAATGGAAAATAATAGAACTGACCCACTGGGCATACACATTGTTTCCACGCAATTTCAATGAAATTATGTTGAACCAACGTGGAATAGACGTTGAATTGACGTCTGTGCCCAGTGGGGAGTGAATATCGCTAACTCACACACTTCATTCATACAGCTCCAGCAAAACAAAACCCTAGTAACAATGGCACTTCCGTCTGTGTGCTGCTGAGCAGAGTTCTGTAGAAGCCCAGGGGTCACCCAGGGGTCACCACTAGAAAGAGGATGTGGACACTAGTCACTTCTGTTATAGGTGGGCCACACCTGGTTCTGTTCCCTAGGAGACAACGGAAGGAGTAGTGTAGATGTACACATCTCGTGTACTCCGAGCATGCGCTGACCAACTGGCAAGTGTCTTCACTGACATTTTCAACATGTCCCTGACTGAGTCTGTAATACCAACATGTTTCAAGCAGACCACCATAGTCCCTGTGCCCAAGAACACTAAGATAACCTGCCTAAATGACTACCGACCCGTAGCACTCACGTCTGTAGCCATGAAGTGCTTTGAAAGGCTGGTCATGGCTCACATCAACACCATTACCCCAGAAACCCTAGACCCACTCCAATTTGCATACCGCCCCAACAGATCCACAGATGATGCAATCTCTATTGCACTCTACACTTCCCTTTCCCACCTGGACAAGAGGAACACCTACGTGAGAATGCTATTCATTGACTACAGCTCAGCGTTCAACACCATAGTGCCCTCAAAGCTCATCACTAAGCTAAGGACCCTGGGACTAAACACCTCCCTCCGCAACTGGATCCTGGACTTCCTGACGGGCCGCCCCCAGGTGGTAAGGGTAGGTAACAACACATCTGCCACGCTGATCCTCAACACGGGGGCCCCTCAGGAATGCGTGCTCAGTCCCCTCCTGTACTCCCTGTTCACCCATGACTGCATGGCCAGGCACGACTCCAACACCATCATTAAGTTTGCCGACGACACAACAGTGGTATGCCTGATCACCGACAACGATGAGACAGCCTATAGGGAGGAGGTCAGAGACCTGGCCGTGTGGTGCCAGGATAACAACCTCTCCCTCAACGTGATCAAGACAAAGGAGATGATTGTGGACTACAGGAAAAAAAAGAGGACTGAGCACGCCCCCATTCTCATCGACAGGGCTGTAGTGGAACAGGTTGAGAGCTTCAAGTTCCTTGGTGTCCACATCACCAACAAACTATCATGGTCCAAACACACCAACAGAGTCGTGAAGAAGGCACGACAAAGGCTATTCCCCCTCAGGAGACTGAAAAGATTTGGCATGGGTCCTCAGATCCTCAAAAAGTAATATAGCTGCACCATCGAGAGCATCCTTACTGGTTGCATCACCGCCTGGTATGGCAACTGCTTGGCCTCCGACCGCAAGCCACTACAGAGTGTAGTGCGTATGGCCCAGTACATCACTGGGGCCATGCTTCCTGCCATCCAGGATCTCTATACCAGGCGGTGTCAGAGGAAGGCCCTAAAAATTATCAAAGACTCCAGCCACCCTAGTCATAGACTGTTCTCTTTGCTACCGCACGGCAAGCGGTACCGGATAGCCAAGTCTAGGTCCAAAAGGCTTCTTAACAGCTTCTACCCCCAAGCCATAAGACTCCTGAACAGCTAATCATGGCTACCCAGACTATTTGCATTGCATAATTTTAATTTCTTAACTGCATTGTTGGTTAATGGCTTGTAAGTAAGCATTTCACTGTAATGTTTACACCTGTTGTATTTGGCGCATGTGGCAAATAAAATTTAAATTTATTTTATTTGATCTCATAGTGTAGATGAGGCATGTTTAAAAAAAAATTATGGACATGTATTTCTTTCTTGTCTAAAATGTCATGTCTCAGGGCAGGTGAGGAAGACTAATGTTTGGGTGTTTGACAGAAGGGTTGTACGACCGTATCCACTGTTTGGTTACTTGTCGATGGTTGCGAGAAAGGGAGCAAGGGAAAGGGAACATTTTGAAAGGGAACGAGGGAAGGGTAAAAATTAGAAAGGGAACGAGGGAACGGTAAAAATTTAAAGGGAACGAGGGAAGGGTAAATATTAGAAAGGGAACGAGGGAAGGGTAAATATTAGAAAGGGAACGAGGGAAGGGTAAACATTAAACACGGAGTAGGGGAAGCCACAGGAGGCATCTGCCCACTCACAGCAATGGAGGAGGTGGAGGAGGAGAGGAGAGGGGGAGATATAGGGGGAGGGATGAAGGAGTTGTGGAGGAGAGGAGAGGTAGATGGAAAGAGAGGAGGAGGTGGAGCTGCAGGGGATGTGGAGAAGGAAATGAGGGGGAGGTATAAAGGAAGAGAGGGTGATGAGGAGGAAGAGGAGGAAGAGGAGAAACTGCAGAGAGGAGGAGGTGGAGAGGTATAAAGGTCACTTGGTTGGGTAGTCTTAGCTTGTCACTGAAAACACAAATCACACAAAATATAAATAACCATCTAATACACCAATGTTGTTTCAATCTGCTTCCCACCGAGTAGCGTGTACATCTAACTCAGGGATGGGCAACTTTGATGGGGGTGGGGGCCACAAAAAATCTGAACTCATCATGAGGGGCCGCAGTTGTGCCGTCACAGCCGCCAACCTGCTGAAAAAACTGCTGATGCACAACCATATTTCAAATTGCACCTTGTGTAGTCTACTATTC
This sequence comes from Coregonus lavaretus, assembly GCF_964263955.1. Lineage (NCBI taxonomy): Eukaryota > Metazoa > Chordata > Actinopteri > Salmoniformes > Salmonidae > Coregonus > Coregonus lavaretus. The sequence goes on from NW_028160145.1 coordinate 25,750, forward strand.
TAACTCGCAACAGTTAAGTTGAGACCCTGACTGAGTTGTGTTTTTGGGCCTTGGGTTTTTTTTGGGCGGGCCTTGGGTTTCCGAGGGCCTTCAAAATGGGGGCCGCGGGGCTGCATGGCCGCCAGTTGCCCATCCCTGATCTAACTGATATTCCACTAATACCAATATCCAGCTTTCCAACTATGAATATTTCATATCCTGATGGTACTTTTAAATGCACTACTAATTAACAAATCCAAGTTGATCTAGCTTAATTCAAATCAGGCCAATTAAAAAAGTGTCTCTGTCTACTGTGTATGTTAATGGCTGCTGAGTGGAATATTGTATGTTGAGCAGCAGGTAGAGAATGTTAAACAGGCCTTGTTAACAGCACTTTAGCACTTCCCCCTGAACTCTACCGCTGCTGAACACACCTCTCCATGGCCGCCTAATGCAGGACAGCATGCCAAACCATTAGAAACATAACACAAGGACATCTATGTCCATTACTGATGAAACACTGCTCTACGCTAGCTTCATAAAGTACAGTACCAAGGTCAGGGGTTAGAGACTCAACTAACTGTGCACAGAATCTAAAGAAGTTTAGGAGACACGGAAAAGTACGATTTTGACATGGCTTTTTTATGATAAAGGGGAGAAGAATTAGGGAATGTGGCACAGGAGGTGGACGAAAATTATTGATAAAGATTTCATGGGTCGTCTTACTGTTTTCTGCCAGAAGTTACAGCTAGATGCAGCTCGATACAACAAGGTTTCAGTCATAATGGGATTTCTCAAGGTCTTTTGATAAAGAAGCAGAGCGTAGGCCTGTGCTGTATTAGAAGGAGAATTCTGGCTGTATTTTCTTCTTTAGTCAGATACAGCGTGGTTGGAATAAAAGGTGTCGGGACAGAATTTGTGTGGTATTGCAGGAGAGAGGAGAGGCGTTTTGTTAGACTCTTCCATCTTCCCTTTGTGTGTTTTTCTATGGATGAGTTTAGATTGAGACAGACTGCACTGACACAGACAGAATAAACTGTGCCGGGTAGAAAAACCCTTGACAGAATACAGAGAGTTAGAGCACTTGTGGCGTAGACATCTGTTTCATCAATGTCGTCTCTCCCTTTATCTCTCTATCTCTCTGTTTGTCTTATTCTCTCTCTCTCTCTCTCTCTCTCTCTCTCTCTCTCTCTCTCTATCTCTCTCTCTCTCTCTCTTCTCTCGCTTTCTCTCTCTCTCTCTCTCTCTCTATCTCTCTCTCTCTCTCTCTCTCGCTTTCTCTCTCTCTCTCTCTCTCTCTCTCTCTCTCTCTCTCTCTCTCTCTCTCTCTCTCTGTCTATCTCTGTCTCTCTCTCTCTCTCGCTTTCTCTCTCTCTCTCTCTCTCTCTCTCTCGCTTTCTCTCTCTCTCTCTCTCTCTCGCTCTCTCTCTCTCTCGCTTTCTCTCTCTCTCTCTCTCTCTCTATCTCTCTCTCTCTCTCTCTCTCGCTCTTCTCTCTCTCTCTCTCTCTCTCTCTCTCTCTCGCTTTCTCTCTCTCTCTCTCTCTCTCTCTCTCTCTCTCTCTCTCTCTCTCTCTCTCTCTCTCCCTCTCTCTCTCACTTACTGTCTCTCTTACCTGAGTTTTGATATGGAAATACCTCTCTTCCCAGACCCTGATTGGTAAGTGATGGTTTCTATGGATGGATTTGCTTACAGGCCCTCACGTTCTCACCAAAGACTCGTACTGCTCTAGACAGGGTGAAATACAACAAGCAACAACAGTGCATGTACTTACATAGATTATACAATATGCATGCATGTGTTTGGACTTTACACCTTGTAAACGTTATCCTTAACAATTGTTATACCATATGCTATATCTGTCTGATGGATGTTGGTCTGTTAAAGAATTTGTTACAAATAATTGACTAAAACATATTTTAAACGAATGATGTGAACAATACATGTTTTATTTGAGAGCAGATGCCCACTCTAAAGCACTAAGGCACAGCTTCGGGGGGAAGGAGGGAGAAGATTGGATGATTTCTCTCTGTTGTCTTTGATTAGCTTGTCTGCTAGTATCCTGGATCCGGAACTAGTGTGTGTGTGTGTAGTAGGGGTGCTTTGCATGTTAACAGTATTTAGGTTTTGTCTTGTGAATGAGGCTGGGAGAGTCAGGTTCACTTGAAAAAACACACCAGGCCTGAGCCCATAGAGTTATTCTGCCGGGAAGCAGAAAAAGAAGAAGCACACACACACACACACCCACACACAGCTGGGCACTCCTTTCAGGTGCATTTTTGTCCACCTGTCCCCCCAGGTCTACACACACATAAACACATTACATATTAAAGGCCACCTGAACAGCCAGGTGAAACAGAGCAGAGTTGGGGGAGGAGCAGAGGGTCTGGTTAAATCCACCTGATGAACCACTAAGCTGGGGGGATGAGCGTGTCCAAAAGGAACTAGGGACTACAGCTGTAACACACACACACACACCTGGCCCCCGCACGCATTCACACACAAACCTACCCCCACCCCCATCTAAACACACAACCCCGGGGAAATTAGGAGTACCTGTATTCAGCTGTCTGCACAATGAGCTAAAGCAGGCTTAAGCTATTTGATGGGAACATGGTGTATTCAGACAGGGAAGGTTAAAAAGAGGCAAACAGCCATGACACTAATCAAACGTAAGAATGCTAATATTAACAGAAAGAGAGAGAGTTGTCAGTATCCCACAGAGACTTTATGTGTAAAATGAGATGAGCTAGTGTAAACGTCTCATTTTGGAGTATGTTAGCCAAACAGGTGTTCTCATTAACGAGTGTGCTCCTAAGAGATCAGGGCTGGAAAACTGCTAAAGAGAGAGTGAGAGAGAGAGAGAGAGAGAGAGAGAGAGAGAGAGAGAGAGAGAGAGAGAGAGAGAGAGAGAGAGAGAGAGAGAGAGAGAGAGAGAGAGAGAGAGAGAGAGAGAGAGAGAGAGAGAGAGAGAGAGAGAGAACGTGTTTCTTTTCAATGACTTATGCAGTGGTAGTTTAGAACAAAGCTACACAGAGAGCGGAACACACATACACACACAGTGCCGCGTAGATGAGGGAGCAGGTATACAGTAGGTCCCCTGGGTTTTAGCAGCTAAAGCCTTCTAACCTGTTACCACACAGTTCATCCCACAACCCAGGACTAAAGCCTTCAGCCATGAGAACAGAGAACTCCACACACACTGAGCAGAGATGTGTAGTGTCAGCCTACAACCCCACTTCCCCCTCAGCCTCCCCCACTTACAGTGCCTTCGAAAAGTATTCAGACCCCTTGACTTTTTCCACATTTTGTTACATTACAGCCTTATTCTAAAATAGATTAAATAAATAAAAATCCTCAGCAATCTACACACAACACCCCATAATGACAAAACAAAAACATGTTTTTCAACATTTTTGCAAATGTATAGGAAAATAAAATAATAAAAACCTTATTTACGTAAGTATTCAGACACTTTGCTATGAGAATCAGAATTGAGCTCAGGTGCATCCTGTTTCCATTGATCATCCTTGAGCTGTTTCCAAAACTTGATTGGAGTCCACCTGTAGTAAACTCAATTGATTGGACATGATTTGGAAAGGCACACACCTGTCTATATAAGGTCCCACAGTTGACAGTGCATGTCAGAGCAAAAACCAAGCCATGAGGTCGAAGGAATTGTCCGTAGAGCTCCGAGACAGGATTGTGTCAAGGCACAGATCTGTGGAAGGGTACCAAAAAATGTCTACAGCATTGAAGGTCCCCAAGAACACAGTGGCCTCCATCATTCTTAAATTGAAGAAGTTTGGAACTACCGAGACTCTTCCTAGAGCTGGCCGCCCGGCCAAACTGAGCAATCAGGGGAGAAGGGCCTTGGTCTGGGAGGTGACTAGGAACCCGATGGTCACTCTGACAGAGCTCCATAGTTCCTCTGTGGAGATGGGAGAACCTTCCAAAATCAGGCCTTTATGGTAGAGTGGCCTAGCCACTCCTCAGTAAAAGGCACATGACAGCCTGCTTGGAGTTTGCCAAAAGGCACCTAAAGACTCTCAGACCATGAGAAACAAGATTCTCTGATCTGATGAAACCAAGATTAAACTCTTTGGCCTGAATGCCAAGCGCCATGTCTGGATGAAACCTTGCACCATCCCTACGGTGAAGCATGGTGGGGGCAGCATCATGCTGTGGGGGTGATTTCTAGCGCCTGTGACTGGGAGACTAGTCAGGATCGAGGCAAAGATGAATGGAGCAAAGTACAGAGAGATCCTTGATGAAAACCTGCTCCAGAGGGCTCAGGACCTCAGACTGGGGCGAAGGTTCACCTTCCAACAGGACAACAACCCTAAGCACACAGCCAATACAACGCAGGAGTGGCTTCGGGACAAGTCTCTGAATGTCCTTGAGTGGCCCTGGAGAGACCTGAAAATAGCTGTGCAGCAACGCTCCCCATCCAACCTAACAGAGATTGAGTGGATATGCAGAGAAGAATGGGAGAAACTCCCCAAATACAGGTGTGCCAAGCTTGTACTGTCATACACAAGAAGACTCGAGGCTGTAATTGCTGCCAAAGGTGCTTCAACAAATTAATAAACTAATACATTCGCAGAAAATTCTAAAAACCTGTTTTTGCTTTGTCATTATGGGGTATTGTTGTGTATAGGTTGATGAGGGGGAAAAAACAATTTCATCAATTTTAGAATAAGGCTGTAACCAATTTTATTTTGGGAAAAAGTCAAGGGGTCTGAATACTTTCCGAAGGCACTTTATCTCTTTTTCTCTCCCCCTGCCTCCCCCTCTCTCTGTCTGCCTCCCATCTCTCCCCCTCCCTTCTCAATTTCAATTTCAATTTAAGGGGCTTTATTGGCATGGGAAACATATGTTTACATTGCCAAAGCAAGTGAAATAGATAATAAACCAAAGTGAAATTAACAGTAAACATTACACTCACAAAAGTTCCAAAATAATAAAGACAAATGTCATATTATGTGCAAATAGTTAAAGTACAAAAGGGAAAATAAATAAATATAAATATGGATTGTATTTACAATGGTGTTTGTTCTTCTTGCTGCTGTGATGGCACACTGTGCTATTTCACTCAATAGATATAGGAGTCTTTCCCTGCTACCCCATACCTTCAACACAAACACACACACACTCCCCCGTCCTCCAGCCCAGTGTTGACACAACACAGCCACACCTGGGGGGAAGTGAGCTCAGCAGAGTAGCCAGAGAACGGGGCCGCCCAGACCTGGAGCTGGAACCAGGTCAGATACTGTATATACAGGTCTGGACATTCACCTCATAACATCTAGAAGCTTACAAACACAAACAGATTCAGGCATCAGCTGTTGAGACGATTAGCATTGAAGAAAGTACTAGTGGCAATTGGTTACGCTGACTCACTAGATGTTTTTAAAACAAGTTGGTAATATAAATAGAATGTAATTGTCTTGGCACAGTTGGTGCCAATATGGCAGAAATGTTGATTCTTAGTCTTATACTCGGATTCGCAAACGGTGTCCTTACGTCAACAGATCAGTACCTGAACCCCCAACCAGGTAAAAAACACTTAATGTCTTTGTCATGATGTGTCCTTACGTCAATAGATGTATTTTTTTTTGTTCATGATGACATCAGGACATTCAGGATATACATCATACTCTGGTGGGTTTCTGGTTGAAATTACATCCCATTACCAGATTACAACCAGGCCCCTAAAATGTTCAACCAGTACACCTGACAATGTCACAAAAGACGTTTAAAGAATTATAGAGCTAGGGTAGTTTTAGCCACATAATTGAATAGAACAATATAATGAATACTATGTTAATTGTTAGTAATTCATTACTAGTCATTAAATAAACACACATACTGTACTCCTACAGGTATAGCTGCATAATTGAAGACTTCAGCAGGCTTATCAAATGATGCTCCGCCTCTCCATATTAGCTCACACCTGGGCAGATATTGAACCAGGTGAAGACGTCACTGTTAACGAGGGTTCCGTACTAGCTGCCGTGCTTGACACCTCCCAAATTAGGACCCTGTCCAGGTTTTGTTAGACTACTTTAACAATTTCATCCTGGCCTTGTTTTCCTTCCCCCTCTCTATCCTCGGACCATCTCTGCATTTTACCCCATTCAGTTGGCTAATAATGGAACCTGCCTATGACAGGCTATTGTTTTAACTTATACTGTGATAGAAATGACAGTCACAAGCTGTTATCTAATTAAAGTAGTCTGACACAAGTGTGTAAAAAAAATACAAATAATCTTATATTAAATTCACCCCCATCTTTGTGACCAAGGTGTTAAATGGTAGGCCTAATAATTGTTTATTTAGTAGGTATAACCACCATGGTTGATGTTTTTAATTATTTTGAACTTGAATTGAATCGCATTTATAATGGTTTATAACGCATGTATAGGTCTAAATGCTTAGGCTATAAATTCAAGTTATTAGGCCTATAAAATATGTTCAGAATCTGGGAACAATAAAACACTGATGCATATTTAAGTTTATGTTTTAGTCAAGGAGGAGGTAAAATGTAAGTCTAGGAGACCAAATATAAGTGTGATTTTGCAATTAAATGTTAGAACTAACAGGGAGATAAATCGATCGAAATACAACAGGTTAGGGAATAAAGGTTAGGGAATAACATAATAGCAGACTGTTGTGGGGAAAGGTGTAGCATAAGACATCAGACATCGATAGATTTGATCAGACAGACGATTTGCGCGACTTCATTGTTGACATCGCACATGGCGCACAGTGCGCCGATACATTGTGTTGTTGCCAGCGCATGAATAAAGTGGTGGTGTTCCCCTTTCATTTTCTGAGCACGGTAGAAAATGGAGGAAGACGGAACTGACCACTCTGAGGGGGCAGACACAGACCGACAGAGACCCACACACAATAACCCAGAGACGGGCAAAGCATATCAGCAGTTCGGCTTGGCATTTCAGCTTCATTCAGAACCAAATGAAAACACTTGACGCCACACTTTCACCTCAACTCAAGAAGCGCCTGCGGACGGATCAGATTAATATTGCATATCGCTATAACGTTGCCCAAAGACCGTTGAGTCTGGAACCTGAATTATCCCTCTCTTGTCTGGTAGCCTACTCTAGGGTTGGGTGTTGACGCAGCAGAAATGTCCAGCTGGAGAAATCCCCCTTTCAGAGGTTAACTGAGGGTAGGAGTAGGGGGAGAAGGGGTGGAGGGTTTAAGCCCTTGCCTGCCAAACTGCCAGCATTTCATTTTAAAGGCTCAGTGCAGTCAAAAACTTGATTATCCTGTATTTTATATATATTTCCACACTATGAGGTTGGAATAATACTGTGAACTTGTGAAAATTATGATAATGCCGTTTTAGTGTAAGCCCTGTTTGAAAAGACCGCCTGAAATTTCAGCCTGTTTTGGTGGGATGGAGTTTTGGCCTGCCTGGCATCATCACCAGGCATTATATGTTAATAGACCAATAACAACGAGCGTTTCAAACCTCTCTGCCAATAACAGCTAATTTTCAGGTTACGTATCCCTCCCATTAACCTCATCCAATTAGGGCCCTCCATCAGACCACTTCCAGACAGTCCTAGTAAAATTATTTGCTAAGAAGCTACTTTTTAAAATATTTGTATTTTTATATCAATATAAAATAACAGTACGTTACTTAATTGTTACCCATAAATGATTTGATATTGAGATAGAAACGGCTGCATTGGGCCTTTAAATAACCCGATCGACCGCATAGAATGATATACAACCAAGGCATCACGATCAGTGACAGCTCACTGCGTGACAATCCCGTAAATCCCTAGAATATTGGGGCCAAAACGTTGACAGTTAACTCAACCTTCGGGGGTTTACGAATACAGTAAGGGGAAGGGGGCTACTTTACAGTGAAAACAAATAGCCTATGGTTAGAGCGTTTTATTCTGCAAATAAATGTGCCTTTAGCCTATATAGTGTTTTCCCAATCCCATGCAAGTGCACAATTATCCTACATTAGCAAATGACTGCATCTAATAATGACAACAACAAGAAACATTCCTGCAAGTAGACATCTGGCTTGTCAGTTAGCTCGGCAACATGAAACAGGTAGGCGGACTACTTTTAGCATGACGCTTAAATGCATCGCACGGAAGAGCTGTCAAAATACACTTGTGCGGTCCGTGACATGATACCAACACACCGACAACCACCCGTTATTAACCGTAAAACCACGATACACCGCTTCAACTTGTCACATGCATTCAAAAGAGTTACATTGTTCAATGGTTATAACGTGTTCGCAAGCACGCTCACTATCTGAACGTAAAACTATTATGAACAGGACATTGTTGTAAAAGGAGGCACATAGCCTAAACCTTGTCACAGCGTCGCCATATAAAACCAGCAGCTTTTAAAATACATTAATTGACACTAGGCAATTGAATAGACACGGAAGGGGTGATGAAGAAAAAGCGATGAAAGAGCACGGCATACATACATGTTAACCCATGGGGTCTGGGGTAGACGCGGTGTCGATTCTTTGGAGTCCAATCCGATGTGACAGCGTGAGAGATAAAGAAAGGGGAATGTTCAGAAGAGCATTGTATTCTCTTCTTTCCTCACCTACGCCTTTTGTGTCTCTTTAAGTGTTATTCCCCTGTTTTCTCCCCCTCTCTCCCTGTCTCAGCCACTCACTCTCTTTCCCTCCCCTGCTTTTCCGTATCTTGGTATCAGGAACCAGCCTCCCCCTCTGTCTGTCTGTCTCTCTCTCTCTCTCTCTCTCTCTCTCTCTCTCTCTCTCTCTCTCTCTCTCTCTCTCTCTCTTTCTCTTTCTCTAGGGCGCTCTCTCCCTCGCACTGTCCCCCCGTATCTCCCTGTCTTTGGGCAGACTCAGGAAATGAGGCAACATGAACACACACGCCGTTCTATCAGCGACCAACCCACAGACACTCTCTTTCTGACAGCTCAATGAAATATGTGTCATTTTTGTAATTGAGTAGCACGATGTGAAATCATAAAATAAAATAAATAGTAGGCTATTTGTCTGTGTGTTCAGTGTGTGATGAAAACAATATCATAAAGTGTTAAAAATGGTGTTATGCTAAACTGGGTTGTCATGCGGACAAGACAACCAATTGAAATTGAATTGTGTGTGAAAGGTGTAATATAACGTGCAGTAATATACCTACAGTTTATTGTTCTAGCTATATCATCAGCATATCATATGAGTGAATGTTTCATCTGAATTGACACCATCTCAAGGTAATACAGTTTATGAACGGGAGTTTCCTATTTAAAAAGAATGTCTCAGTGAGGCAATTAGCCTACACAGATAAGTATGTGCTTGTCCATACATTTATGCATGACACTGGGGTTCTGAACATGAGTGTATCTCCTGTGGGGCTACAGTATGTGGGTGTTGGTGAGAACAGAAGACAAGCTTTGTCCACTGTGTAGTTTGAATGACAGGCAAGGACCAAGCTACACCCTCTTGTGGTAAGCTAGGCAAACTATCCATCAATCAGACAGAAGGTAAAGGAATACTGACATTCACCTGTTGGACAACCATTCAAAACAAAATACAGTTTTTTAAAAATGGTTTCATCCATCTTTCAGACAATGACATTCCAGTAAAATCACTGAAATAATATCAGAGTTATTAATAAAGACTAACACATTAATTACACCAAAATTGACATCCATGTCAATTGTAGATGATATACTGTTTTTAAATTCAATGTCTGTCTCAAACAGATTAGATATTATTTCTTCATGCCTGTGCCATTTCAGTGCCCTTACCAAAGCCTGTCTCATTGCTAAATCTGATATCAGACATGAACAGACAGAACACTCCTCATCTTCTCAAAATGAGGTCCTGGGTGTTTAAGGGAAGTAGGGAGAGTTGGAGGACAGGACAGCCTGGAGTGTGTTACGTCAGGGAAATAAATGTTTGCAAGCATTAGCGGGTAAGGTGTTTGTTTTTAGGGGACGTGTGGAGAGGCAGGTGTGTTAGTGTGTGTAGCATGTGTATAGAGGAAGTAGGGAGATGATAGAGAGAGAGAGAGAGAGAGAGAGAGAGAGAGAGAGAGAGAGAGAGAGAGAGAGAGAGAGAGAGAGAGAGAGAGAGAGAGAGAGAGAGAGAGAGAGAGAGAGTGAGAGAGAGAGAGAGAGAGAGAGAGAGAGAGAGAGAAAGAGAGAGAGACCACCTATACAAGGCAGCAGTGCCCACCTTCACCTGGACCCTAAAGGACATCACCCTCATCTGCAGCCCCAAAACCTCACACAGGAGCAACAGATCAACAGACACCCAGCCCAGACCAGCGAGACACTCTCCCAGACCTACGGGACCCCCCCCTTTATGGAGTACAAAGCCTTCACTATCTCATCCTGGAATATCCAAGGCCTGAGGTCATCTGCATTTGGCCTAAAGAGCAGGACCCACTGGTTGCCCTCTAGGTTACAGAGAGCTGGTAGTCCCATCCACCAAACTACCAGGTGTGAAACAGGGAAGGGACTCAGGGGGTATGCTAATTTGGTATAGAGCAAACCTAACTCATTGCAGCCTTACCGCAAAAGTGGAAGAGGAAAGTTGAAGGGGGAGAAAGTAAGGAACTTGTCTGTCGGCCTTGCATTAAAGAACATAATTGGTTAAGGAAAACTGTGATAAATAAAAAAGTATATCAGTTTCACTTAAGGACCAAAGGATTGACAGCCGTCCCATATAGATTGCAAAATAGTTGGGAAGAGATCTTTGACGTACCGATCCCATGGCATAGTGTTTATGAACTGACACGCAAAACGACACCGGATTCAAAAATTAGAATCTTTCAATTTAAATTATTATATAAAATTCTTGCTACCAATAGAATGTTATTTATATGGGGGATACAATCTTCCCAGCTCTGCAGATTTTGCTGTGAAGAGATAGAATCATTAGATCATTTGTTTTGGTTCTGTCCATTTGTAGCTTGTTTTTGGACACAGGTCCAGGAATGGCTAAAGGATTGCAATATTTACCTGGAACTAACCTTGCAGATAGCATTACTGGGTGATCTGAAAAGTCATAGTCAATCAATCAATAATATAATAATACTTTTAGCAAAAATGTTTATTTTTAATTCACAATCTGTAGAAGCAATGAGAATAGAAAGGTTCAGAACTTTTGTAAAACATCACAGTATGGTTGAAATATATATGGCAAATAGAAATCCTATATGGATGGTGTTAAGAGATAGATGGGAGGTATTGAATAGAGTTGAAGGATGGGACTAATAACAAATAACAACAAATAATAACAAAGATAGCTAATAATGTAAGCATACTGTGTCCATAATAAGTATATAGGTTGTATGTTGGGAGCTTTTGGGAAAGAGCACAGTTAGAAAGATATGGCATTTAGAAGCAAACCGGATGGACATCATGAAAATGATCGGAGAGGTTTAGAGTAGAAGAAGTTCAGGAGCAAAAAAATAAATAATATATATATATATATATATATATATATATATATATATATATATATATATATATATATATATATATATATATATATGTATATATATATATATATATATATATATGGATATAGAATTATTGTAAAATTAACTCTGTCCATAAGGTGTAGATAGTAATTATAGACCGGAAGTAGAGGCCTGGGCGTTGTTGTTCACTAATTTACTCCAAGTAGGGAAAGGATGGTGGGGTTGAAAAGTAATAAAGGGGAATATATATATATAAAAAATAAAAAAAAACATGGGGGATTGGAAGTGATGCAGACAATTACATTGATAGAAGATACAATCTATCTGCAATATTAAGCTGATCCACCCCCCCCCCCCAAAAAAAAAAAATTAAAAAAAAAAAAAAAAAAACCTAACTCACTTTATTAAATTATTCAAAACAGGAATATTTTATATTTGGCTAGAAATTCAAAAGGAAATTATCTCAACTGAGAAAAATGTCCTCATGTGTGCTACCTATATCCCTCCACTAGAATCCCCATACTTTAATGAAGACAGCTTCTCCATCCTGGAAGGGGAAATCAATCACTTCCAGGCCCAGGGACATGTACTAGTCTGTGGCAACCTAAATGCCAGAAATGGACAAGAACCGGACACCCTCAGCACACAGGGGGACAAACACATACCTGGAGGTGACAGCATTCCCTCCCCCACATGCCCCCCTAGGCACAACTACGACAACATAACCAACAAAAACGGGTCACAACTCCTGCAGCTCTGTCGCACGCTGGGTATGTACATAGTCAATGGTAGGCTTCGAGGAGACTCCTATGGTAGGTACACCTATAGCTCATCTCTTGGCAGTAGTACAGTAGACTACTTTATCACTGACCACAACCCAGTCTCTCAGAGCGTTCACAGTCAGCCCACTGACACCCCTATCAGATCACAGCAATATCACAGTCTGCTTGAACAGAGCAATACTCAATCATGAGGCATCAAAGCCAAAGGAACTGAATAATATTAAGATATGCTTTAGATGGAAGGAAAGTAGTGTAGAAACCTACCAAAAATCAATTAGGCAACAACAAATTCAATCCGTTTTAGACAACTTCCTGGACAAAACGTTTCACTGTAATAGTGAAGGTGTAAACTTGGCAGTAGAAAACCTAAACAGTATATTTGACCTCTCAGCTTCCCTATCAAATCTAAAAATGTCTAACAGAAAACCAAAGAAAATTAACAACAATGACAAATGGTTTGATGAAGAATGCAAAATCCTAAGAAAGAAATTGAGAAACCTATCCAACCAAAAACATAGAGACCCAGAAAACCTGAGCCTACGCCTTCACTATGGTGAATCACTAAAACAATACAGAAACTACGGAAAAATAAGTAATCAATGCAATTGAAGAATCCATAGACTCTAACCACTTCTGGGAATATTGGAAAACACTAAACAAACAACAATACGAAGAGTTATCTATCCAAAACGGAGATGTATGGGTAAACCACTTCTCCAATCTTTTTGGTCCTATAACAAAAGAACAAACAGCAAAAACATATACATATGCAAATACAAATCTTAGAATCAACTATTAAAGTCTACCAGAACCCACTGGATTCTGAAATTACATTGAATGAACTACAGGACAAAATACAAACCCTCCAACCCAAAAATGCCTGTGGTGTTGATGGTATCCTCAATGAAATGATAAAATATACAGACCACAAATTCCAATTGGCTTAAACTCTTTAACATCATCATTAGCTCTGGCATCTTCCCCAATATTTGGAACCAAGGACTGATCACCCCATTCCACAAAAGTGGAGACAAATTTGACCCCAATAACTACCGTGGGATATGCGTCAACAGCAACATTGGGAAAATCCTCTGCATTATCATTAACTGCAGACTCATACATTTCCTCAGTGAAAACAATGTACTGAGCAAATGTCATATTGGCTTTTTACCAAATGACTGTACGACAGACCACATATTCACCCTGCACACCTTAATTGACAAACAAAACAAAAAAAACAAAGGCAAAGTCTTCTCATGCTTTGTTGATTTCAACAAAGCTTTTGACTCAATTTGGCATGAGGGTCTGCTATACAAATTGATGGAAAGTGGTGTTGAGGGAAAAACATACGGCATTATGAAATCCGTGTACAGAAACAACAAGTGTGCGGTTAAAATTGGCAAAAAAACAAACACATTTCTTTCCACAGGGCCGTGGGGTGAGACAGGGATGCAGCTTGAGCCCCACCCTCTTCAACATATATATCAACGAATTGGCGAGGGCACTAGAACAGTCTGCAGCACCCGGCCTCACACTACTAGAATCTGAAGTCAAATGTCTACTGTTTGCTGATGATCTGGTGCTTCTGTCCCCAACCAAGGAGGGCCTACAGCAGCACCTAGATCTTCTGTAAAGATTCTGTCAGTCCTGGGCCCTGACAGTAAATCTCAGTAAGACAAAAATAATGATGTTTCAAAAAAGGTCCAGTTGCCAGGACCACAAATACAAATTCCATCTAGACACCATTGCCCTAGAGCACACAAAAAGCTATACATACCTCGGCCTAAACACCAGTGCCACAGGTAACTTCCACAAAGCTGTGAACGATATGAGAGACAAGGCAAGAAGGGCCTTCTATGCCATCAAAAGGAACATAGAATTTGACATACCAATTAGTATCTGGCAAAAAATACTGCCCTTTATGGTTGTGAGGTCTGGAGTCCGCTCACCAACCAAGAATTCACAAAATGGGGCAAACACCAAATTGAGACTCTGCATGCAGAATTCTGCAAAAATATCCTCAGTGTACAACGAAAAACACCAATAATGCATGCAGAGCAGAATTAGGCCGATACCCGCTAATTATCAAAATCCTAAAAGAGCCGTTAAATTCTACAACCACCACTTCCTAACTTCCTGCCAAATGTATGATCATATTAGAGACACATACTTCCCTCAGATTACACAAACCCACAAAGAATTCGAAAACAAACCCGTGTAGCTCAGTTGGTAGAGCATGGCGCTTGCAACGCCAGGGTTGTGGGTTCGATTCCCACGGGGGGCCAGTATGAAAAAATGTATGCACTAACTAACTGTAAGTCGCTCTGGATAAGAGTGTCTGCTAAATGACTAAAATGTAAATGGTTAAAATCCCATATCTATTGGGTGAAATACCACAGTGTGCCATCACAGCAGCAAGATTTGTGACCTATTGCCACAAGAAAAGGGCAACCAGTGAAGAACAAACACCATTGTAAATACAACCTATTTTTATGTTTATCTATGTTCCTTTTGTACTTTAACTATTTGCACATCATTATAACACTGTATATAGAGATCATATGACATTTGAAATGTCTTTATTCTTTTGGAGCTTTTGTGAGTGTAATGTTTACTGTAAATGTTTTATTGTTTATTTCACTTTTGTTTATTATCTATTTCACTTGCTTTGGCAATGTAATCATATGTTTCCCATGCCAATAAAGCCCCTTAAATTGAAATTGATTGAGAGAGAGAGAGAGACAGCGAAACAGAGAGAGAGAGAGAGAGAGAGAGAGTGAGTGAGAGAGAGAGAGAGAGAGAGTGAGTGAGAGAGAGAGAGAGAGTGAGACAGACAGAGAGTGAGAGGGTGTGAGTGTGTTTGTGTGTGTGTGCGAGAGAGAGAGAGAGAGAGAGAGAGAGAGAGTGTGTGTTTGTGCGTGGGTGTGTGAGAGAGAGAGAGTGTGTGTGTGTGTGAGAGAGAGTGTGTGTGTGTGTGTGTGTGTGTGAGAGAGAGATAGTGTGTTTGTGTGTGTGTGTGTGAGAGAGAGAGAAAGAGAGAGAGAGTGTGTGTGTGTGTGTGTGTGTGAGAGAGTGGACGTGTTTAACTATACTTGTGGGGACCAGAAGTCCCCACAAGAATAGTAAACCAAAAAAAATTTGACGAACTGGGGACATTTTGTTGTTCCCCAGAAGGTCAAATGCTATTTCTAGTGGGTTTAGCGTTAAGGTTAGAATACGTTTTAGGGTTAGAATTAGGTTTAGGGATAGGGTTAGGAGTTAGGGTTAGTTTAAGGGTTAGGGTTAGGGTAAGGGTACGGGTAAGGGTAGGGGTTAGGGTTGGTTTGGGGTTAGGGGTTAGGGGTTAGGGAAAATAGGATTTTGAATGGGACCGAATTGTATGTCCTCACAAGGTTAGCTACGCAAGACTGTGTTTGTTTGTGTGTGTGTGTGTGAGAGAGAGAGTGTGTTTGTGTGTGTGTTTGTGAGGGAGCGAGAGAGAGAGAGTGTTTGTGTGTGTGTGAGAGAGAGAGATAGAGAGTGTGTGTTTGTGTGTGTGTTTGTGTGTGTGTGAGAGAGAGAGAGATAGAGAGAGAGAATGTGTGTTTGTGTGTGTGTGTGTGAGAGAGAGAGAGAGAGTGTGTGTGTGTTTGTGTGTGTGTGTGAGAGAGAGCATGAGAGTGTGTTTGTGTGTGTGTGAGAGAGAGTGTGTGTGTGTGTGTTTGTGTGTTTGTTTCTGTGTGATGATAGGGAATAGGAGTGTGTGAGGGGTGTGTCTAGCACAGCAGGGGGTAGGAAGCAGTCTTCATCGGGCTGGGAGCCGAGGGCCGGATCAGGAGGTTGTCGGGCAATGTGGATTAAGCCTGTGGGTCTGTAATGCCCAGACACATCCTTTCTCTTTATTTCTCTCTCTCTCTCTCTCTCTCTCTCTCTCTCTCTCTCTCTCTCTCTCTCTCTCTCTCTCTCTCTCTCTCTCTCTCTCTCTCTCTCTCTCTCTCTCTCTCTCTCTCTCTCTCTCT